>NC_041332.1:5659426-5664426 GCF_004354835.1 Perca flavescens
GGTCAGTGGAACTTTGTTAGCCTGGAAATCTAGACCCAAATCAGAAAGATTAAGGGTCTGGAACTGAGTAATGAAAAGGGGGCGGCACCAAGCATGCATTTGAAAATCTCACTGCACGCAATTGGATAATACTACGACCAATCACAACAATACACGCTATACCCCATACGCTTAGCTAGCAGCGGAGCTAACTGGTAGATTAATCTCTTAGCTACCAGAGGAGCTAACTGGTAGATTAAACTCTTAGCTACCAGAGGAGCTAACTGGTAGATTAAACTCTTAGCTACCAGCGGAGCTAACTGGTAGATTAAACTCTTAGCTACCAGAGGAGCTAACTGGTAGATTAAACTCTTAGCTACCAGAGGAGCTAACTGGTAGATTAAACTCTTAGCTACCAGAGGAGCTAACTGGTAGATTAAACTCTTAGCTACCAGAGGAGCTAACTGGTAGATTAATCTCTTAGCTACCAGAGGAGCTAACTGGTAGATTAATCTCTTAGCTACCAGAGGAGCTAACTGGCTGATTAAACTGTCGTCATCTGGTTAGCTCGCCTCTGGCCCGCCTATATCAGATACCCCGATGTGATTGGTGCAGCTCGGCTACCAGGGTATAGTTAATGAGCATCATTACTGAATGTCAGAGTGACTTGCTGAGCAAATTCAAATAGTGCTCTCGTGAGAACTCTGGATTTCCAGGGTAGAGCTTTGTATCGTCTGCCAGAGCAACACCAACCACATCAACACGGCTGGATTTATAACGCGTCTTAAATTTGTGACGTACCTGCGACTGACAGAGCTCCGTCCACAGCTTGGGGAAGAGAGCAAGGTGGAGAGGAAGTCCTTCATAAGCGATCAACACACCTGAGAGAGAGAGAGAGATTATATGGAAATATATCGGACTTTATGTTTCTGTGTGCACAGTGGGACTTCTGTGTGACTTCTGTGTTTTCAGTTCACACAGATTCCTACGTACTGAGTTTGACGAGCGTGTCGGTGAATTTCTCGCAGTTGATGGCGACACGACACAGCAGGTGGCTGAACTGGTGGTAGGACAGGAAGTAATCCAGCAGCATCCGGTCGTACACCTCGTCTTTACCCTGAGAGAGAGAGAGAGAGAGACAGACAGACGGACACAGAGACACACAGATGCACGAGCACACACACACACACACACACACACACACACACACACACACATTACTATCAATATCAGGCTCCTGCAGATTTTAAAGACCCAATGTGAAGATTATCTGAAAATTTTTTTTGTTTAACAGTTTTAAATTTAGTTTCATTTTAAAACGCAGAAGAAGGAAGGGAGGAAGGAGAGCTGCAACAATTACTTTCATTATTGATTAGTCCGGCGGATTTTCAGTTTACGAGGATGTAAAACAGGGAAAAAGCAGATAATCTTCACATTGGAAAACTTTAACCAAACAGGTGATGTGACAGAAGGCTTGTTTGAGATGAGGCAGAACGGTCTTGGAGGTCTTGGTGCCGCAGTTTCTCTACACAGGCTGCCGAAGCGAAAAAGGGGAGGAAGGGGGGTGTGTGTGCTGGGGCGACAGGTAAGCATCAGGCGAACGTACCTTGCTGCTCTCCACCATGGACGGCAGCAGACACATGTTGAGCTCTGGCCTCGGAGGGCGGATGTTGTTCTTGGCTCCCATCAGCTTGATGTTCTCTCTGCAGGGCAGGTAAGGGCCGAACGACACTGAGGACACACACACACACACACGCTAAAAATCTGCCCTTAAATGAGAATTCCAGTCGATTTCAACCCGTAGCTCTGTTGTTTGTAAATCAGGAGTACCGTCAGTAGCGAGAAAAACGAAAACAAACGGTGCCGAAAACAAACCGTAATTCTCCTTTAATGGAAGGTTCCAATCAGGGCTGTCAAAATGAACGCCATGATAACAAGTTGACAGCACCGTAATTTGTGAAATGAGGAAGCGATGCAGCAGCAACATTGTGGACGGCAAGCAAAGACTCCACAAGACTACAGTTATTTGCACGTATTGTCGATGTGAACGGAGTTACCACCGGAGAACGTCGAGTCTCAAATACCACTGGACACAGGCGCCGATACCGTGGGTGCTCCGGAGCTCGAGCACCCACGGTGTGCCAGGCTGCCAGCAGGCTACATTCATTTAAAATTAAACATTTGCAGTTGGTGCTAAATGGAGCGTCTGCCACAGTGTGATTGGTTATGACGCTGTCAGTGGTCTGCTCCATATCCTATCCACCAATCACAGCGTCTCTCGGATGAAAACGCCTCCTTTAGTGATTCTTAATTCTCCGATCCTGTCTGTATTTGTAAGAAGTGGCGCCGTCCGAAGTTGAAAGCCTACTTTACGGCTTTATTATCAAGTTATTAGGCGCGTGTGTTTGTGTCGGCCGCAGTCCATTTCCTAAGCTTCTGAAATGCAAACATTTTTTGAATTACTTTTTTTTTTTTTTTTTTTTTTTTTTTTTTAAAAGGGCGTGCGCCCGTGAGCACCCACGGAGGAAAACATAAATTGGCGCCTACGCCACTGGATCATTACAGAAACAAAAATTTTTAGAACAGTTAAAAAATGTGCTATTAAATCGTGATTAATTGCGAGTTAAACCTCGTGTTGTCACCATGCAACTTTCGGTTTTTCTGGGTCAACATTTTGACGTTTTTGTCACGTTTTCCGAAGTTTTTTCCAACTCTTTTTCTGCGCCTTTTGACATTGTTTGTGGGATTTTTGAAGCCTTTTCCGACATTTTTGTCACTTTTTTTTTTTTTTTTTCCCCAACGTTCTTTTATCGTTTTTTCTCTTCTTCAAATGCTATAAAATTGAATAAAAGACCCAAATTAAATGAAAGTAGTGAACTGATCATTCATATTACTTGTGAAGACCTTTGTTTGTTTTTTTGGAAATTTGGTCCACATTTCTGATATAGAAACTTTTTGAAAATGGGTCAGATCTGACCCGAGGACAACAGGAGGGCTAACAATGGAGAACCATGCGATTAATTAAGTTATTAAAGGGTGATGAAGAGGAGGAGGAGTAGGAGGAGGCTCACTGGGGATGTTGCTGTGGTGGTAGGTGCAGTGGTTGTGCTGCAGGAAGGGGACCAGAGTGTGCAGGAAGTCGTGAGGACTCAGCAAAACCAGCTCCTTCAGAACATCTGCAGGAACCAGAGCAAAGACACAACACGTTAGAGCCGGCGATGGAGGACCCCAGAGCCCAAAGTTACACCTTCCCAATGTTTGCTTTGTCTAGAGCTGCAAAGATGAATCCAAAAGTTAACTATTTAGGGTCGGTTTGAGTCTTTTTTTTTTTTTTTTTAAAATTTTTTTAAAATTAAAGTATACATTTTCTGATTCTAGCATCTTAAATGTGAACATTTTCTAGTTTCTTCACTTTCGGACTGCAAATAATACTTATTTTCATTGTGGATTAATCTTCTGATTATGGAAAAAAAAAATCATAATCACGATTATTGATGAAAAGCTGTAAATTGTCACATTTGAAAAGCTGAAACCATCAGATGTTTCCAACATGAAGGACTTTAGAGAAACGGTCGCTGATTCAATGTTGATTACAGACCAATCGTTTAAGCTCAAATCTCATTTACTGTTTAGTAGTTAAATATAGAGCTGCAAATCAATTAGCTGTCAGCTATTAAATTAATCACCAACTATTTTGATACATTTTCTGGAGAAAAAGAAAAGAAAAGAAAGGGTAAAACTTCTCTGATGTCAGCATGTTAAATGTGAATATTGTTCTAGTTTCTCCTCTCCTCTGGGACAGGAAACTGAATATCTTTGAGTTGTGGACAAAAACAAGACATTTGAGGACGTCATCTTGGGCTTTTTGGGAAACACTGATCCACTTTTTCTTTTTACCATTTCCGACATTTTAGAGACCAAACAACTCATCCATTCATCCAAAAAATAATCCACAGATTAAATGCCAATGAAAATAAACAGTCCAAACCTCAACCTTTTTACTAATACATTATTAAGATGTTTTCTCGAAAAATTATTCTAAACATCAATCGTGTGCATGCGTGTGCTCGCGTGTGTTACCCAGGCAGGCGTTGCGGAGCTCGGGCGGGCTGTAGGAGTTGAGAAGTGTGAGCAGCTTGTGGGCAAAGTCGATCCTCTCCTGCCACTGGATCAGAGCCTGCTTCACATCTGGACGACAGGATACAGAAACATCTGCTCAGAACAAACCTTTGTAGCTTTCCCTAAGGATCTGCACTTATTTCTGTGCTGCTGCAACGCCTACATTCCCCCTCTAATCTCTCTAGAATAAGAAATCCCAGTTGCTCCCTGGATGCTGTATGTATAGCTGTCCACAGCTCCTGATACTAAAAGGGTAACTACCGTGTTTTTTAACCTAGACCCTATGTTCCTCTGTTTTTGTGTCCAAGTGACTGACAGGAAGTCTTTGACATTGGTCCAGTATTAAGTGAGATCGATGCAGTCGGCAGCAGCGAAACAATCTACAATGTATGTAAGTAATAGGGTTATTGTCCAACTTATATTTACCTTCAAAAAAGTGCACATTTTGCCACTGACAGACTCAGATTAATATTCTAAGTGTCTGACTACATTATGGGAAGGATCCCTTCAGAGATAGACCTTTAAAACCTCTAAGACCTTTCTGTTTAACCAGAAACAGCTCTGAAGTCGCTAGCGCTAAACCCACCAGACTCCATTTAAAAAAACAATACTTTTAGCGTGTATAGAGCCAACATATTTTCACATGTAAATCAGTAAACTATGTGTTTATTTCAACCAAAACTTTGTTGTGATGGTTGGAAAAGTGGAAAGATGACCCAAAACGACTTTTCATAGTTTTATTTTGTTTCCGTCGATTTTGAATGAAGTGTATTTTACGACGCTAAAATTACGGTTTATTTACATGGAGTCTGGTGGGTTTAACGAACGCAATTTTGCGGATGTTTTTATGTTTTAAAAAAATTATCTTACTCTTTAACAGAAAGGTCGACCTCCTTAGAAAT